>NW_027523545.1:0-45675 GCF_052094955.1 Ictidomys tridecemlineatus
ATTTCAGGCAACTCGTAGTTTTTTGGAAGCTTGGCAGGCCCTTTCCATGAAAGTGATTCTAACCAGTCTCTGCTTAGGGCTACATCAACAGCAAACAAACCATAGAGATAGAACTTGAAACTGCTATATTGTGTCAAGTTTCAAAGAGCTAGCACAAATCGTGTTTGATTTAGACTTCCAAATACATGTATCCCTATAGGAGAAAACAGAGTGAAACCTCAAAATGAAACCGGTTACTGCCAACGAACGGTTTAACCTAGAAGAACGAAATTTGGCGAGCCAAGTGACATTGGTGTACTGATCATTACCTGAAAGTTTCATCAAGATTGGGTGAAAAAGTGTGTGCTGAGATTTCAGGCAACTCGTAGTTTTTTGGAAGCTTGGCAGGCCCTTTCCATGAAAGTGATTCTCGCCAGTCTCTGCTTAGGGCTACATCAACAGCAAACAAACCATAGAGATACAACTTGAAACTGCTTTATTGTGTCAAGTTTCAAAGAGCTAGCACAAACCGTGTTTGATTTAGAGTTCCAAATACATGTATCTCTATAGGAGAAAACAGAGTGAAACCTCAAAATGAAACCGGTTACTGCCAACGAACGGTTTAACCTAGAAGAACGAAATTTGGTGAGCCAAGTTGGATTGGTGTACTGATCATTACCTGAAAGTTTCATCAAGCTTGGGTGAAAAAGTGTTTGCTGAGATTTCAGGAAACTCGTAGTTTTTTGGAAGCTTGGCAGGCCCTTTCCATGAAAGTGATTCTTGCCAGTCTCTGCTTAGGGCTACATCAACAGCAAACAAACCATAGAGATAGAACTTGAAACTGCTTTATTGTGTCAAGTTTCAAAGAGCTAGCACAAAACGTGTTTGATTTAGAGTTCCAAATACATGTATCCCTATAGGAGAAAACAGAGTGAAACCTCAAAATGAAACCGGTTACTGCCAACGAACGGTTTAACCTAGAAGAACAAAATTTGGCAAGCCAAGTGGGATTGGTGTACTGATCATTACCTGAAAGTTTCATCAAGATTGGGTGAAAAAGTGTGTGCTGAGATTTCAAGCAACTCGTAGTTTTTTGGAAGCTTGGCAGGCCCTTTCCATGAAAGTGATTCTCGCCAGTCTCTGCTTAGGGCTACATCAACAGCAAACAAACCATAGAGATAGAACTTGAAACTGCTTTATTGTGTCAAGTTTCAAAGAGCTAGCACAAACCATGTTTGATTTAGAGTTCCAAATACATGTATCCCTATAGGAGAAAACAGAGTGAAACCTCAAAATGAAACCGGTTACTGCCAACGAACGGTTTAACCTAGAAGAACGAAATTTGGCGAGCCAAGTGGGATTGGTGTACTGATCATTACCTGAAAGTTTCATCAAGATTGGGTGAAAAAGTGTGTGCTGAGATTTCAGGCAACTCGTAGTTTTTTGGAAGCTTGGCAGGCCCTTTCCATGAAAGTGACTCTCGCCAGTCTCTGCTTAGGGCTACATCAACAGCAAACAAACCATAGAGATAGAACTTGAAACTGCTTTATTGTGTCAAGTTTCAAAGAGCTAGCACAAACCGTGTTTGATTTAGAGTTCCAAATACATGTATCCCTATAGGAGAAAACAGAGTGAAACCTCAAAATGAAACCGGTTACTGCCAACGAACGGTTTAACCTAGAAGAACGAAATTTGGCGAGGTAAGTAGGATTGGTGTACTGATCATTACCTGAAAGTTTCATCAAGATTGGGTGAAAAAGTGTGTGCTGAAATTTCAGGCAACTCGTAGTTTTTTGGAAGCTTGTCAGGCCCTTTCCATGAAAGTGATTCTCGCCAGTCTCTGCTTAGGGCTACATCAACAGCAAACAAACCATAGAGATAGAACTTGAAACTGCTTTATTGTGTCAAGTTTCAAAGAGCTACCACAAACCGTGTTTGATTTAGAGTTCCAAATACATGTATCTCTATAGGAGAAAACAGAGTGAAACCTCAAAATGAAACCGGTTACTGCCAACGAACGGTTTAACCTAGAAGAACGAAATTTGGTGAGCCAAGTGGGATTGGTGTACTGATCATTACCTGAAAGTTTCATCAAGCTTGGGTGAAAAAGTGTTTGCTGAGATTTCAGGAAACTCGTAGTTTTTTGGAAGCTTGGCAGGCCCTTTCCATGAAAGTGATTCTCGCCAGTCTCTGCTTAGGGCTACATCAACAGCAAACAAACCATAGAGATAGAACTTGAAACTGCTTTATTCTGTCAAGTTTCAAAGAGCTAGCACAAAACGTGTTTGATTTAGAGTTCCAAATACATGTATCCCTATAGGAGAAAACAGAGTGAAACCTCAAAATGAAACCGGTTACTGCCAACGAACGGTTTAACCTAGAAGAACGAAATTTGGCGAGCCAAGTGAGATTGGTTTACTGATCATAACCTGAAAGTTTCATCAAGATTGGGTGAAAAAGTGTGTGCTGACATTTCAGGGAACACGTAATTTTTTGGAAGCTTGGCAGGCCCTTTCCATGAAAGTGATTCTCACCAGTCTCTGCTTAGGGCTACATCAACAGCAAACAAACCATAGAGATAGAACTTGAAACTGCTTTATTGTGTCAAGTTTCAAAGAGCTAGCACAAACCGTGTTTGATTTAGAGTTCCAAATACATGTCTCCCTATAGGAGAAAACAGAGTGAAACCTCAAAATGAAACCGGTTATTGCCAACGAACGGTTTAACATAGAAGAACGAAATTTGGCGAGCCAAGTGGGATTGGTTTACTGATCATTACCTGAAAGTATCATCAAGATTGGGTGAAAAAGTGTGTGCTGAGATTTCAGGCAACTCGTAGTTTTTTGGAAGCTTGGCAGGCCCTTTCCATGAAAGTGATTCTAACCAGTCTCTGCTTAGGGCTACATCAACAGCAAACAAACCATAGAGATAGAACTTGAAACTGCTTTATTGTGTCAAGTTTCAAAGAGCTAGCACAAATCGTGTTTGATTTAGACTTCCAAATACATGTATCCCTATAGGAGAAAACAGAGTGAAACCTCAAAATGAAACCGGTTACTGCCAACGAACGGTTTAACCTAGAAGAACGAAATTTGGCGAGCCAAGTGACATTGGTGTACTGATCATTACCTGAAAGTTTCATCAAGATTGGGTGAAAAAGTGTGTGCTGAGATTTCAGGCAACTCGTAGTTTTTTGGAAGCTTGGCAGGCCCTTTCCATGAAAGTGATTCTCGCCAGTCTCTGCTTAGGGCTACATCAACAGCAAACAAACCATAGAGATACAACTTGAAACTGCTTTATTGTGTCAAGTTTCAAAGAGCTAGCACAAACCGTGTTTGATTTAGAGTTCCAAATACATGTATCTCTATAGGAGAAAACAGAGTGAAACCTCAAAATGAAACCGGTTACTGCCAACGAACGGTTTAACCTAGAAGAACGAAATTTGGTGAGCCAAGTTGGATTGGTGTACTGATCATTACCTGAAAGTTTCATCAAGCTTGGGTGAAAAAGTGTTTGCTGAGATTTCAGGAAACTCGTAGTTTTTTGGAAGCTTGGCAGGCCCTTTCCATGAAAGTGATTCTTGCCAGTCTCTGCTTAGGGCTACATCAACAGCAAACAAACCATAGAGATAGAACTTGAAACTGCTTTATTGTGTCAAGTTTCAAAGAGCTAGCACAAAACGTGTTTGATTTAGAGTTCCAAATACATGTATCCCTATAGGAGAAAACAGAGTGAAACCTCAAAATGAAACCGGTTACTGCCAACGAACGGTTTAACCTAGAAGAACAAAATTTGGCAAGCCAAGTGGGATTGGTGTACTGATCATTACCTGAAAGTTTCATCAAGATTGGGTGAAAAAGTGTGTGCTGAGATTTCAAGCAACTCGTAGTTTTTTGGAAGCTTGGCAGGCCCTTTCCATGAAAGTGATTCTCGCCAGTCTCTGCTTAGGGCTACATCAACAGCAAACAAACCATAGAGATAGAACTTGAAACTGCTTTATTGTGTCAAGTTTCAAAGAGCTAGCACAAACCATGTTTGATTTAGAGTTCCAAATACATGTATCCCTATAGGAGAAAACAGAGTGAAACCTCAAAATGAAACCGGTTACTGCCAACGAACGGTTTAACCTAGAAGAACGAAATTTGGCGAGCCAAGTGGGATTGGTGTACTGATCATTACCTGAAAGTTTCATCAAGATTGGGTGAAAAAGTGTGTGCTGAGATTTCAGGCAACTCGTAGTTTTTTGGAAGCTTGGCAGGCCCTTTCCATGAAAGTGACTCTCGCCAGTCTCTGCTTAGGGCTACATCAACAGCAAACAAACCATAGAGATAGAACTTGAAACTGCTTTATTGTGTCAAGTTTCAAAGAGCTAGCACAAACCGTGTTTGATTTAGAGTTCCAAATACATGTATCTCTATAGGAGAAAACAGAGTGAAACCTCAAAATGAAACCGGTTACTGCCAACGAACGGTTTAACCTAGAAGAACGAAATTTGGTGAGCCAAGTTGGATTGGTGTACTGATCATTACCTGAAAGTTTCATCAAGCTTGGGTGAAAAAGTGTTTGCTGAGATTTCAGGAAACTCGTAGTTTTTTGGAAGCTTGGCAGGCCCTTTCCATGAAAGTGATTCTCGCCAGTCTCTGCTTAGGGCTACATCAACAGCAAACAAACCATAGAGATAGAACTTGAAACTGCTTTATTGTGTCAAGTTTCAAAGAGCTAGCACAAAACGTGTTTGATTTAGAGTTCCAAATACATGTATCCCTATAGGAGAAAACAGAGTGAAACCTCAAAATGAAACCGGTTACTGCCAACGAACGGTTTAACCTAGAAGAACGAAATTTGGCGAGCCAAGTGAGATTGGTTTACTGATCATAACCTGAAAGTTTCATCAAGATTGGGTGAAAAAGTGTGTGCTGACATTTCAGGGAACTCGTAATTTTTTGGAAGCTTGGCAGGCCCTTTCCATGAAAGTGATTCTCCCCAGTCTCTGCTTAGGGCTACATCAACAGCAAACAAACCATAGAGATAGAACTTGAAACTGCTTTATTGTGTCAAGTTTCAAAGAGCTAGCACAAACCGTGTTTGATTTAGAGTTCCAAATACATGTATCCCTATAGGAGAAAACAGAGTGAAACCTCAAAATGAAACCGGTTACTGCCAACGAACGGTTTAACATAGAAGAACGAAATTTGGCGAGCCAAGTGGGATTGGTGTACTGATCATTACCTGAAAGTATCATCAAGATTGGGTGAAAAAGTGTGTGCTGAGATTTCAGGCAACTCGTAGTTTTTTGGAAGCTTGGCAGGCCCTTTCCATGAAAGTGATTCTCGCCATTCTCTGCTTAGGGCTACATCAACAGCAAACAAACCATAGAGATAGAACTTGAAACTGCTTTATTGTGTCAAGTTTCAAAGAGCTAGCACAAACCGTGTTTGATTTAGAGTTCCAAATACATGTATCCCTATAGGAGAAAACAGAGTGAAACCTCAAAATGAAACCGGTTACTGCCAACGAACGGTTTAACCTAGAAGAACAAAATTTGGCGAGCCAAGTGGGATTGGTGTACTGATCATTACCTGAAAGTTTCATCAAGATTGGGTGAAAAAGTCTGTGCTGAGATTTCAAGAAACTCGTAGATTTTTGGAAGCTTGGCAGGCCCTTTCTATGAAAGTGATTCTCGCCAGTCTCTGCTTAGGGCTACATCAACAGCAAACAAACCATAGAGATAGAACTTGAAACTGCTTTATTGTGTCAAGTTTCAAAGAGCTAGCACAAACCGTGTTTGATTTAGAGTTCCAAATACATGTATCCCTATAGGAGAAAACAGAGTGAAACCTCAAAATGAAACCGGTTACTGCCAACGAACGGTTTAACCTAGAAGAACAAAATTTGGCGAGCCAAGTGGGATTGGTGTACTGATCATTACCTGAAAGTTTCATCAAGATTGGGTGAAAAAGTGTGTGCTGAGATTTCAGGCAACTCGTAGTTTTTTGGAAGCTTGGCAGGCCCTTTCCATGAAAGTGACTCTCGCCAGTCTCTGCTTAGGGCTACATCAACAGCAAACAAACCATAGAGATAGAACTTGAAACTGCTTTATTGTGTCAAGTTTCAAAGAGCTAGCGCAAACCGTGTTTGATTTAGAGTTCCAAATACATGTATCTCTATAGGAGAAAACAGAGTGAAACCTCAAAATGAAACCGGTTACTGCCAACGAACGGTTGAACTTAGAAGAACGAAATTTGGTGAGCCAAGTTGGATTGGTGTACTGATCATTACCTGAAAGTTTCATCAAGCTTGGGTGAAAAAGTGTTTGCTGAGATTTCAGGCAACTCGTAGTTTTTTGGAAGCTTGGCAGGCCCTTTCTATGAAAGTGATTCTCGCCAGTCTCTGCTTAGGGCTACATCAACAGCAAACAAACCATAGAGATAGAACTTGAAACTGCTTTATTCTATCAAGTTTCAAAGAGCTAGCACAAACCGTGTTTGATTTAGAGTTCCAAATACATGTATCCCTATAGGAGAAAACAGAGTGAAACCTCAAAATGAAACCGGTTACTGCCAACGAACGGTTTAACCTAGAAGAACGAAATTTGGCGAGCCAAGTGAGATTGGTGTACTGATCATTACCTGAAAGTTTCATCAAGATTGGGTGAAAAAGTCTGTGCTGAGATTTCAGGCAACTCGTAGTTTTTTGGAAGCTTGGCAGGCCCTTTCCATGAAAGTGATTCTCGCCAGTCTCTGCTTAGGGCTACATCAACAGCAAACAAACCATAGAGATAGAACTTGAAACTGCTTTATTGTGTCAAGTTTCAAAGAGCTAGCACAAACCGTGTTTGATTTAGAGTTCCAAATACATGTATCCCTATAGGAGAAAACAGAGTGAAACCTCAAAATGAAACCGGTTACTGCCAATGAACGGTTTAACCAAAAGAACAAAATTTGGCGAGCCAAGTGGGACTGGTGTACTGATCATTACCTGAAAGTTTCATCAAGATTGGGTGAAAAAGTGTGTGCTGAGATTTCAGGCAACTCGTAGTTTTTTGGAAGCTTGGCAGGCCCTTTCCATGAAAGTGATTCTCGCCAGTCTCTGCTTAGGGCTACATCAACAGCAAACAAACCATAGAGATAGAACTTGAAACTGCTTTATTGTGTCAAGTTTCAAAGAGCTAGCACAAACCGTGTTTGATTTAGAGTTCCAAATACATGTATCCCTATAGGATAAAACAGAGTGAAACCTCAAAATGAAACCGGTTACTGCCAACGAACGGTTTAACCTAGAAGAACGAAATTTGGTGAGCCAAGTGGTATTGGTGTACTGATCATTAACTGAAAGTTTCATCAAGATTGGGTGAAAAAGTGTGTGCTGAGATTTCAGGCAACTCGTAGTTTTTTGGAAGCTTGGCAGGCCCTTTCCATGAAAGTGATTCTCGCCAGTCTCTGCTTAGGGCTACATCAATAGCAAACAAACAATAGAGATAGAACTTGAAACTGCTTTATTGTGTCAAGTTTCAAAGAGCTAGCACAAACCGTGTTTGATTTAGAGTTCCAAATACATGTATCCCTATAGGAGAAAACAGAGTGAAACCTCAAAATGAAACCGGTTACTGCCAACGAACGCTTTAACCTAGAAGAACGAAATTTGGCGAGCCAAGTGGGATTGGTGTACTGATCATTACCTGAAAGTTTCATCAAATTGGGTGAAAAAGTGTGTGCTGAGATTTCAGGCAACTCGTAGTTTTTTGGAAGCTTGCCAGGCCCTTTCCATGAAAGTGATTCTCGCCACTCTCTGCTTAGGGCTAAATCAACAGCAAACAAACCATAGAGATAGAACTTGAAACTGCTTTATTGTGTCAAGTTTCAAAGAGCTAGCACAAACCGTGTTTGATTAAGAGTTCCAAATACATGTATCCCTATAGGAGAAAACAGAGTGAAACCTCAAAATGAAACCGGTTACTGCCAACGAACGCTTTAACCTAGAAGAACGAAATTTGGCGAGCCAAGTGGGATTGGTGTACTGATCATTACCTGAAAGTTTCATCAAATTGGGTGAAAAAGTGTGTGCTGAGATTTCAGGCAACTCGTAGTTTTTTGGAAGCTTGCCAGGCCCTTTCCATGAAAGTGATTCTCGCCAGTCTCTGCTTAGGGCTACATCAACAGCAAACAAACCATAGAGATAGAACTTGAAACTGCTTTATTGTGTCAAGTTTCAAAGAGCTAGCACAAACCGTGTTTGATTTAGAGTTCCAAATACATGTATCCCTATAGGAGAAAACAGAGTGAAACCTCAAAATGAAACCGGTTACTGCCAACGAACGGTTTAACCTAGAAGAACAAATTTGGCGAGCCAAGTGGGATTGGTGTACTGATCATTACCTGAAAGTATCATGAAGATTGGGTGAAAAAGTGTTTGCTGAGATTTCAGGAAACTCGTAGTTTTTTGGAAGCTTGGCAGGCCCTTTTAATGAAAGTGATTCTCGCCAGTCTCTGCTTAGGGCTACATCTACAGCAAACAAACCATAGAGATAGAACTTGAAACTGCTTTATTGTGTAAAGTTTCAAAGAGCTGCCACAAACCGTGTTTGATTTAGAGTTCCAAATACATGTATCCCTATAGGAGAAAACAGAGTGAAACCCCAAAATGAAAACGGTTACTGCAAACGAACTGTGTAACCTAGAAGAACAAAATTTGGTGAGCAAAGTGGGATTGGTGTACTGATCATTACCTGAAAGTATCATCAAGATTGGGTGAAAAAGTGTTTCCTGAGATTTCAGGCAACTCGTAGTTTTTTGGATGCTTGGCAGGCCCTTTCCATGAAAGTGATTCTCGCCAGTCTCTGCTTAGGGCTACATCAACAGCAAACAAACCATAGAGATAGAACTTGAACTGCTTTATTGTGTCAAGTTTCAAAGAGCTAGCACAAACCTTGTTTGATTTAGAGTTCCAAATACATGTATCCCTATAGGAGAAAACAGAGTGAAACCTCAAAATGAAAACAATTACTGCAAACGAACGGTTTAACGTATAAGAACGAAATTTGGCGAGCCAAGTGGGATTGGTGTACTGATCATTACCTGAAAGTATCATGAAGATTGGGTGAAAAAGTGTTTGCTGAGATTTCAGGAAACTCGTAGTTTTTTGGAAGCTTGGCAGGCCCTTTTAATGAAAGTGATTCTCGCCAGTCTCTGCTTAGGGCTACATCTACAGCAAACAAACCATAGAGATAGATCTTGAAACTGCTTTATTGTGTAAAGTTTCAAAGAGCTGCCACAAACCGTGTTTGATTTAGAGTTCCAAATACATGTATCCCTATAGGAGAAAACAGAGTGAAACCCCAAAATGAAAACGGTTACTGCAAACGAACTGTGTAACCTAGAAGAACAAAATTTGGTGAGCAAAGTGGGATTGGTGTACTGATCATTACCTGAAAGTATCATCAAGATTGGGTGAAAAAGTGTTTCCTGAGATTTCAGGCAACTCGTAGTTTTTTGGATGCTTGGCAGGCCCTTTCCATGAAAGTGATTCTCGCCAGTCTCTGCTTAGGGCTACATCAACAGCAAACAAACCATAGAGATAGAACTTGAAACTGCTTTATTGTGTCAAGTTTCAAAGAGCTAGCACAAACCTTGTTTGATTTAGAGTTCCAAATACATGTATCCCTATAGGAGAAAACAGAGTGAAACCTCAAAATGAAAACAGTTACTGCAAACGAACGGTTTAACGTATAAGAACGAAATTTGGCGAGCCAAGTGGGATTGGTGTACTGATCATTACCTGAAAGTATCATCAAGATTGGGTGAAAAAGTGTTTGCTGAGATTTTAGGCAACTCGTAAGTTTTTGGAAGCTTGGCAGGCCCTTTCCATGAAAGTGATTCTCGCCAGTCTCTGCTTAGGGCTACATCAACAGCAAACAAACCATAGAGATAGAACTTGAAACTGCTTTATTGTGTCAAGTTTCAAATAGCTAGCACAAACCTTGTTTGATTTAGAGTTCCAAATACATGTATCCCTATAGGAGAAAACAGAGTGAAACCTCAAAATGAAAACGGTTACTGCAAACGAACGGTTTAACCTAGAAGAACAAAATTTGGCGAGCCAAGTGGGATTGGTGTACTGATCATTACCTGAAAGTATCATCAAGATTGGGTGAAAAAGTGTTTGCTGAGATTTCAGGCAACTCGTAAGTTTTTGGAAGCTTGGCAGGCCCTTTCCATGAAAGTGATTCTCGCCAGTCTCTGCTTAGGGCTACATCAACAGCAAACAAACCATAGAGATAGAACTTGAAACTGCTTTATTGTGTCAAGTTTCAAATAGCTAGCACAAACCTTGTTTGATTTAGAGTTCCAAATACATGTATCCCTATAGGAGAAAACAGAGTGAAACCTCAAAATGAAAACGGTTACTGCAAACGAACGGTTTAACCTAGAAGAACAAAATTTGGCGAGCCAAGTGGGATTGGTGTACTGATCATTACCTGAAAGTATCATCACGATTGGGTGAAAAAGTGTTTGCTGAGATTTCAGGCAACTCGTTGGTTTTTGGAAGCTTGGCAGGCCCTTTTCATGAAAGTGATTCTCGACAGTCGCTGCTTAGGGCTACATCAACAGCAAACAAACCATAGAGATAGACCTTGAAACTTCTTTATTGTGTCAAGTTTCAAAGAGCTAGCACAAACCCTGTTTGATTTACAGTTCCAAATACATGTATCCCTATAGGAGAAAACAGAGTGAAACCTCAAAATGAAAACGGTTACTGCAAACGAACGGTTTAACCTAGAAGAACGAAATTTGGCGAGCCAAGTGGGATTGGTGTACTGATCATTACCTGAAAGTATCATCAAGATTGGGTGAAAAAGTGTTTGCTGAGATTTCAGGCAACTCGTTGGTTTTTGGAAGCTTGGCAGGCCCTTTTCATGAAAGTGATTCTCGCCAGTCGCCGCTTAGGGCTACATCAACAGCAAACAAACCATAAAGATAGAACTTGAAACTACTTTATTGTGTCAAGTTTCAAAGAGCTAGCACAAACCCTGTTTGATTTAGAGTTCCAAATACATGTATCCCTATAGGAGAAAACAGAGTGAAACCTCAAAATGAAACCGGTTACTGCCAACGAACGGTTTAACCTAGAAGAACGAAATTTGGCGAGCCAAGTGGGATTGGTGTAATGTTTGGTTGTAATGATTGGTGTAATGATTGGTGTTTGCTGAGATTTTAGGCAACTCGTAGTTTTTTGGAAGCTTGGCAGGCCCTTTTCATGAAAGTGATTCTCGCCAGTCGCTGCTTAGGGCTACATCAACAGCAAACAAACCATAGAGACAGAACTTGAAACTGCTTTATTGTGTCAAGTTTCAAAGAGCTACCACAAACCGTGTTTGATTTAGAGTTCCAAATACATGTATCCGTATAGGAGAAAACAGAGTGAAACCTCAAAATGAAACCGGTTACTGCAAAGGAACGGTTCAACGTAGAAGAACGAAATTTGGCGAGCCAAGTGGGATTGGTGTACTGATAATTACCTGAAAGTATCATCAAGATTGGGTGAGAAAGTGTTTGCTGAGATTTCAGGCAACTCATAGTTTTTTGGAAGCTTGGCAGGCCCTTTCCATGAAAGTGATTCTCGCCAGTCTCTTCTTAGGGCTACATCAACAGCAAACAAACCAGAGAGATAGAACTTGAAACTGCTTAATTGTGTCAAGTTTCAAAGAGCTAGCACAAACCGTGTTTGATTTAGACTTCCAAATACATGTATCCCTATAGGAGAAAACACAGTGAAACCTCAAAATGAAACAGGTTACTGCCAACGAACGGTTTAACCTAGAAGAACGAAATTTGGCGAGCCAAGTGGGATTGGTGTACTGATCATTACCTGAAAGTTTCATCAAGATTGGGTGAAAAAGTGTGTGCTGAGATTTCAGGCAACTCGTAGTTTTTTGGAAGCTTGGCAGGCCCTTTCCATGAACGTGATTCTCGCCAGTCTCTGCTGAGGGCTACATCAACAGCAAACAAACCATAGAGATAGAACTTGAAACTGCTTTATTGTGTCAAGTTTCAAAGAGCTAGCACAAACCGTGTTTGATTTAGACTTCCAAATACATGTATCCCTATAGGAGAAAACACAGTGAAACCTCAAAATGAAAACCGGTTACTGCCAACGAACGGTTTAACCTAGAAGAACGAAATTTGGCGAGCCAAGTGGGATTGGTGTACTGATCATTACCTGAAAGTTTCATCAAGATTGGGTGAAAAAGTGTGTGCTGAGATTTCAGGCAACTCGTAGTTTTTTGGAAGCTTAGCAGGCCCTTTCCATGAAAGTGATTCTCGCCAGTCTCTGCTTAGGGCTACATCAACAGCAAACAAACCATAGAGATAGAACTTGAAACTGCTTTATTGTGTCAAGTTTCAAAGAGCTAGCACAAACCGTGTTTGATTTAGAGTTCCAAATACATGTATCCCTATAGAAGAAAACAGAGTGAAACTTCAAAATGAAACCGGTTACTGCTAACGAACGGTTTAACCTACAAGAACGAAATTTGGCGAGCCAAGTGGGATTGGTGTACTGATCATTACCTGAAAGTTTCATCAAGATTGGGTGAAAAAGTGTTTGCTGAGATTTCAGGCAACTCGAAGTTTTTTGGAAGCTTGGCAGGCCCTTTCCATGAAAGTGATTCTCGTCAGTCTCTGCTTAGGGCTACATCAACAGCAAACAAACCATAGAGATAGAACTTGAAACTGCTTTATTGTTTAAAGTTTCAAAGAGCTAGCACAAACCGTGTTTGATTTAGAGTTCCAAATACATGTATCCCTATAGGAGAAAACAGAGTGAAACCTCAAAATGAAACCGGTTACTGCCAACGAACGGTTTAACCTAGAAGAACGAAATTTGGCGATCCAAGTGGGATTGGTGTACTGATCATTACCTGAAAGTTTCATCAAGATTGGGTGAAAAAGTGTTTGCTGAGATTTCAGGCAACTCGTAGTTTTTTGGAAGCTTGGCAGGCCCTTTCCATGAAAGTGATTCTCGCCAGTCTCTGCTTAGGGCTACATCAACAGCAAACAAACCATAGAGATAGAACTTGAAACTGCTTTATTGTGTCAAGTTTCAAAGAGCTAGCACAAACCGTGTTTGATTTAGAGTTCCAAATACATGTATCCCTATAGGAGAAAACAGAGGGAAACCTCAAAGTGAAAACCGGTTACTGCCAACGAACGGTTTAACCTAGAAGAACGAAATTTGGCGAGGCAAGTGGGATTGGTGTACTGATCATTACCTGAAAGTATCATCAAGATTGGGTGAAAAAGTGTTTGCTGAGATTTCAGGCAACTCGTAGTTTTTTGGAAGCTTGGCAGGCCCTTTCCATGAAAGTGATTCTCGCAAGTGTCTGCTTAGGGCTACATCAACAGCAAACAAACCATAGAGATAGAACTTGAAACTGCTTTATTGTGTCAAGTTTCAAAGAGCTAGCACAAACCGTGTTTGATTTGGAGTTCCAAATACATGTATCCCTATAGGAGAAAACAGAGTGAAACCTCAAAATGAAACCGGTTACTGCCAACGAACGGTTTAACCTAGAACAACGAAATTTGGCGAGCCAAGTGGGATTGGTGTACTGATCATTACCTGAAAGTATCATCAAGATTGGGTGAAAAAGTGTTTGCTGAGATCAGGCAAATTGTAGTTTTTTGGAAGCTTGGCAGGCCGTTTCCATGAAAGTGATTCTCGCCAGTCTCTGCTTAGGGCTACATCAACAGCAAACAAACCATAGAGGTAGAACTTGAAACTGCTTTATTGTGTCAAGTTTCAAAGAGCTAGCACAAACCATGTTTGATTTAGAGTTCCAAATACATGTATCCCTATAGGAGAAAACAGAGTGAAACCTCAAAATGAAACCGGTTACTGCCAACGTAACCTAGAAGAACGAAATTTGGCGAGGCAAGTGGGATTGCTGTACTGATCATTACCTGAAAGTTTCATCAAGATTGGGTGAAAAAGTGTTTGCTGAGATTTCAGGCAACTCGTAGTTTTCTGGAAGCTTGGCAGGCCCTTTCCATGAAAGTGATTCTCGCCAGTCTCTGTTTAGGGCTACATCAACAGCAAACAAACCATAGAGATAGAACTTGAAACTGCTTTATTGTGTCAAGTTTCAAAGAGCTAGCACAAACCGTGTTTGATTTAGAGTTCCAAATACATGTATCCCTATAGGAGAAAACACAGTGAAACCTCAAAATGAAACCGGTTACTGCCAAAGAACGGTTTAACCTAGAACAACGAAATTTGGCGAGCCAAGTGGGATTCGTGTACTGATCATTACCTGAAAGTATCATCAAGATTGGGTGAAAAAGTGTTTGCTGAGATTTCAGGCAACTCGTAGTTTTTGGAAGCTTGGAAGGCCCTTTCCATGAAAGTGACTCTCGCCAGTCTCTGCTTAGGGCTACATCAACAGCAAACAAACCATTAAGATAGAACTTGAAACTGCTTTATTGTGTCAAGTTTCAAAGAGCTAGCACAAACCGTGTTTGATTTAGAGTTCCAAATACATGTATCCCTATTGGAGAAAACAGAGTGAAACCTCAAAATGAAACCGGTTACTGCCAACGAACGGTTTAACCTAGAACAACGAAATTTGGCGAGCCAAGTGGGATTCGTGTACTGATCATTACCTGAAAGTATCATCAAGATTGGGTGAAAAAGTGTTTGCTGAGATTTCAGGCAACTCGTAGTTTTTTGGAAGCTTGGCAGGCCCTTTCCATGAAAGTGATTCTCGCCAGTCTCTGCTTAGGGCTACATCAACAGCAAACAAACCATAGAGATAGAAGTTGAAACTGCTTTATTGTGTCAAGTTTCAAAGAGCTAGCACAAACCGTGTTTGATTTAGAGTTCCAAATACATGTATCCCTATAGGAGAAAACAGAGTGAAACCTCAAAATGAAACCGGTTACTGCCAACGAACGGTTTAACCTAGAAGAACGAAATTTGCTTGGCCAAGAGGGATTGGTGTACTGATCATTACCTGAAAGTTTCATCAAGATTGGGTGAAAAAGTGTTTGCTGAGATTTCAGGCAACTCGTAGTTTTTTGGAAGCTTGGCAGGACCTTTCCATGAAAGTGATTCTCGCCAGTCTTGCTTAGGGCTACATCAACAGCAAAGAAACCATAGAGATAGAACTTGAAACTGCTTTATTGTGTCAAGTTTCAAAGAGCTAGCACAAACCGTGTTTGATTTAGAGTTCCAAATACATGTATCCCTATAGGAGAAAAGAGAGTGAAACCTCAAAATTAAACCGGTTACTGCCCACAAACGGTTTAACCTAGAAGAACGAAATTCGGCGAGCCAAGTGGGATTGGTGTACTGATCATTAACTGAAAGTTTCATCAAGATTGGGTGAAAAAGTGTGTGCTGAGATTTCAGGCAACTCTTAGTTTTTTGGAAGCTTGGCAGGCCCTTTCCATGAAAGTGATTCTCGCCAGTCTCTGCTTGGGGCTACATCAACAGCAAACAAACCATAGAGATAGAACTTGAAACTGCTTTATTGTGTCAAGTTTCAAAGAGCTAGCACAAACCGTGTTTGATTTAGACTTCCAAATACATGTATCCCTATAGGAGAAAGCACAGTGAAACCTCAAAATAAAACCGGTTACTGAAAACGAAAGGTTTCACCTAGAAGAACGAAATTTCGCGAGCCAAGTGGGATTGGTGTACTGATCATTACCTGAAAGTTTCATCAAGATTGGGTAAAAAAGTGTTTGCTGAGATTTCAGGCAACTCGTAGTTTTTTGGAAGCTTGGCAGGCCCTTTCCATGAAAGTGATTCTCGCCAGTCTCTGCTTAGGGCTACATCAACAGCAAACAAACCATAGAGATAGAACTTGAAACTGCTTTATTGTGTCAAGTTTCAAAGAGCTAGCACAAACCGTGTTTGATTTAGAGTTCCAAATACATGTATCCCTATAGGAGAAAACAGAGTGAAACCTCAAAATGAAACCGGTTACTGCCAACGAACGGTTTAACCTAGAAGAACGAAATTTGGCGAGCCAAGTGGGATTGGTGTACTGATCATTACCTGAAAGTTTCATCAAGATTGGGTGAAAAAGTGTTTGCTGAGATTTCAGGCAACTCGTAGTTTTTTGGAAGCTTGGCAGGCCTTTCAATGAAAGTGATTCTCGCAAGTTTCTGTTTAGGGCTACATCAACAGCAAACAAACCATAGAGATAGAACTTGAAACTGCTTTATTGTGTCAAGTTTCAAAGAGCTAGCACAAACCGTGTTTGATTTAGAGTTCCAAATACATGTATCCCTATAGGAGAAAACAGAGTGAAACCTCAAAATGAAACCGGTTACTGCCAACGAACGGTTTAACCTAGAACAATGAAATTTGGGCGAGCCAAGTGGGATTCGTGTATTGATCATTACCTGAAAGTATCATCAAGATTGGGTGAAAAAGTGTTTGCTGAGATTTCAGGCAACTCGTAGTTTTTTGGAAGCTTGGCAGGCCCTTTCCATGAAAGTGATTTTCGCCAGTCTCTGCTTAGAGCTACATCAACAGCAAACAAACCATAGAGATAGAACTTGAAACTGCTTTATTGTGTCAAGTTTCAAAGAGCTAGCACAAACCGTGTTTGATTTAGACTTCCAAATACATGTATCCCTATAAGAGAAAACACAGTGAAACCTCAAAATGAAACCGGTTACTAACAACGAAAGGTTTAACCTAGAAGAACGAAATTTGGCGAGCCAAGTGGGATTGGTGTACTGATCATTACCTGAAAGTATCATCAAGATTGGATGAAAAAGTGTTTGCTGAGATTTCAGACAACTCGTAGTATTTTGGAAGCTTAGCAGGCCCTTTCCATGAAAGTGATTCTCGCCACTCTCTGCTTAGGGCTACATCAACAGCAAACAAACCATACAGATAGAACTTGAAACTGCTTTATTGTGTCAAGTTTCAAAGAGCAAGCATAAACCGTGTTTGATTTAGAGTTCCAAATACATGTATCCCTATAGGAGAAAACAGAGTGAAACCTCAAAATGAAAACGGTTAGTGCAAACGAACGGTTTAACCTAGAAGAACGAAATTTGGCGAGCCATGTGGCATTGGTGTACTGATCATTACCTGAAAGTTTCATCAAGATTGGGTGAAAAAGTGTTTCCTGAGATTTCAGGCAACTCGTAGTTTTTTGGAAGCTTGGCAGGCCCTTTCCATGAAAGTGATTCTCGCCAGTCTCTGCTTAGGGCTACATCAACAGCAAACAAACCATAGAGATAGAACTTGAAACTGCTTTATTGTGTCAAGTTTCAAAGAGCTAGCATAAACCGTGTTTGATTTAGAGTTCCAAATACATGTATCCCTATAGGAGAAAACAGAGTGAAACCTCAAAATGAAAACGGTTAGTGCAAATGAATGGTTTAACCTAGAAGAACGAAATTTGCTTGGCCAAGTGGGATTGGTGTACTGATCATTACCTGAAAGTTTCATCAAGATTGGGTGAAAAAGTGTTTGCTGAGATTTCAGGCAACTCGTAGTTTTTTGGAAGCTTGGCAGGCCCTTTCCATGAAAGTGATTCTCACCAGTCTCTGCTTGGGGCTACATCAACAGCAAAAAAACCATAGAGATAGAACTTGAAACTGCTTTATTGTGTCAAGTTTGAAAGAGCTAGCACAAACCGTGTTTGATTTAGAGTTCCAAATACATGTATCCCTATAGGAGAAAACAGAGTGAAACCTCAAAATGAAACCGGTTACTGCCAACGAACGGTTTAACCTAGAAGAACGAAATTTGGCGAGCCAAGTGGGATTGGTGTACTGATCATTACCTGAAAGTTTCATCAAGATTGGGTGAAAAAGTGTTTGCTGAGATTTCAGGCAACTCATAGTTTTTTGGAGGCTTGGCAGGACCTTTCCATGAAAGTGATTCTCGCCAGTCTCTGCTTAGGGCTACATCAACAGCAAACAAACCATAGAGATAGAACTTGAAACTGCTTTATTGTGTCAAGTTTCAAAGATCTAGCACAAACCTTGTTTGATTTAGAGTTCCAAATACATGTATCCCTATAGGAGAAAACAGAGTGAAACCTCAAAATGAAACCGGTTACTGCCAACGAACGGTTTAACCTAGAACAACGAAATTTGGCGAGCCAAGGGGGATTCGTGTACTGATCATTACCTGAAAGTATCATCAAGATTGGGTGAAAAAGTGTTTGCTGAGATTTCAGGCAACTCGTAGTTTTTTGGAAGCTTGGCAGGCCCTTTCCATGAAAGTGATTCTCGCCAGTCTCTGCTTAGGGCTACATCAACAGCAAACAAACCATAGAGATAGAACTTGAAACTGCTTTATTGTGTCAAGTTTCAAAGAGCTAGCACAAACCGTGTTTGATTTAGAGTTCCAAATACATGTATCCCTATAGGAGAAAACAGAGTGAAACCTCAAAATGAAACCGGTTACTGCCCACAAACGGTTTAACCTAGAAGAACGAAATTCGGCGAGCCAAGTGGGATTGGTGTACTGATCATTAACTGAAAGTTTCATCAAGATTGGGTGAAAAAGTGTGTGCTGAGATTTCAGGCAACTCTTAGTTTTTTGGAGGCTTGGCAGGACCTTTCCATGAAAGTGATTCTCGCCAGTCTCTGCTTGGGGCTACATCAACAGCAAACAAACCATAGAGATAGAACTTGAAACTGCTTTATTGTGTCAAGTTTCAAAGAGCTAGCACAAACCGTGTTTGATTTAGACTTCCAAATACATGTATCCCTATAGAAGAAAGCACAGTGAAACCTCAAAATAAAACCGGTTACTGAAAACGAAAGGTTTAACCTACAAGAACGAAATTCCGCGAGCCAAGTGGGATTGGTGTACTGATCATTACCTGAAAGTTTCATCAAGATTGGGTGAAAAAGTGTTTGCTGAGATTTCAGGCAACTCGTAGTTTTTTGGAAGCTTGGCAGGCCCTTTCCATGAAAGTGATTCTCGCCAGTCTCTGCTTAGGGCTACATCAACAGCAAACAAACCATAGAGATAGAACTTGAAACTGCTTTATTGTGTCAAGTTTCAAAGAGCTAGCACAAACCGTGTTTGATTTAGAGTTCCAAATACATGTATCCCTATAGGAGAAAACAGAGTGAAACCTCAAAATGAAACCGGTTACT
The DNA here is from genome assembly GCF_052094955.1 of Ictidomys tridecemlineatus. Lineage (NCBI taxonomy): Eukaryota > Metazoa > Chordata > Mammalia > Rodentia > Sciuridae > Ictidomys > Ictidomys tridecemlineatus. Next base: position 19,116 of record NW_027523545.1, read on the forward strand.
GCCAACGAACGGTTTAACCTAGAAGAACGAAATTTGGCGAGCCAAGTGGGATTGGTGTACTGATCATTACCTGAAAGTTTCATCAAGATTGGGTGAAAAAGTGTTTGCTGAGATTTCAGGCAACTCGTAGTTTTTTGGAAGCTTGGCAGGCCCTTTCAATGAAAGTGATTCTCGCAAGTTTCTGTTTAGGGCTACATCAACAGCAAACAAACCATAGATATAGAACTTGAAACTGCTTTATTGTGTCAAGTTTGAAAGAGCTAGCACAAACCGTGTTTGATTTAGAGTTCCAAATACATGTATCCCTATAGGAGAAAACAGAGTGAAACCTCAAAATGAAACCGGTTACTGCCAACGAACGGTTTAACCTAGAACAATGAAATTTGGCGAGCCAAGTGGGATTCGTGTACTGATCATTACCTGAAAGTATCATCAAGATTGGGTGAAAAAGTGTTTGCTGAGATTTCAGGCAACTCGTAGTTTTTTGGAAGCTTGGCAGGCCCTTTCCATGAAAGTGATTCTCGCCAGTCTCTGCTTAGGGCTACATCAACAGCAAACAAACCATAGAGATAGAACTTGAAACTGCTTTATTGTGTCAAGTTTCAAAGAGCTAGCACAAACCGTGTTTGATTTAGACTTCCAAATACATGTATCCCTATAAGAGAAAACACAGTGAAACCTCAAAATGAAACCGGTTACTGACAACGAAAGGTTTAACCTAGAAGAACGAAATTTGGCGAGCCAAGTGGGATTGGTGTACTGATCATTACCTGAAAGTATCATCAAGATTGGATGAAAAAGTGTTTGCTGAGATTTCAGACAACTCGTAGTATTTTGGAAGCTTAGCAGGCCCTTTCCATGAAAGTGATTCTCGCCACTCTCTGCTTAGGGCTACATCAACAGCAAACAAACCATAGAGATAGAACTTGAAACTGCTTTATTGTGTCAAGTTTCAAAGAGCAAGCATAAACCGTGTTTGATTTAGAGTTCCAAATACATGTATCCCTATAGGAGAAAACAGAGTGAAACCTCAAAATGAAAACGGTTAGTGCAAACGAACGGTTTAACCTAGAAGAACGAAATTTGGCGAGCCAAGTGGCATTGGTGGACTGATCATTACCTGAAAGTTTCATCAAGATTGGGTGAAAAAGTGTTTCCTGAGATTTCAGGCAACTCGTAGTTTTTTGGAAGCTTGGCAGGCCCTTTCCATGAAAGTGATTCTCGCCAGTCTCTGCTTAGGGCTACATCAACAGCAAACAAACCATAGAGATAGAACTTGAAACTGCTTTATTGTGTCAAGTTTCAAAGAGCTAGCATAAACCGTGTTTGATTTAGAGTTCCAAATACATGTATCCCTATAGGAGAAAACAGAGTGAAACCTCAAAATGAAAACGGTTAGTGCAAATGAACGGTTTAACCTAGAAGAACGAAATTTGCTTGGCCAAGTGGGATTGGTGTACTGATCATTACCTGAAAGTTTCATCAAGATTGGGTGAAAAAGTGTTTGCTGAGATTTCAGGCAACTCATAGTTTTTTGGAGGCTTGGCAGGCCCTTTCCATGAAAGTGATTCTCGCCAGTCTCTGCTTAGGGCTACATCAACAGCAAACAAACCATAGAGATAGAACTTGAAACTGCTTTATTGTGTCAAGTTTCAAAGATCTAGCACAAACCTTGTTTGATTTAGAGTTCCAAATACATGTATCCCTATAGGAGAAAACAGAGTGAAACCTCAAAATGAAACCGGTTACTGCCAACGAACGGTTTAACCTAGAACAACGAAATTTGGCGAGCCAAGGGGGATTCGTGTACTGATCATTACCTGAAAGTATCATCAAGATTGGGTGAAAAAGTGTTTGCTGAGATTTCAGGCAACTCGTAGTTTTTTGGAAGCTTGGCAGGCCCTTTCCATGAAAGTGATTCTCGCCAGTCTCTGCTTAGGGCTACATCAACAGCAAACAAACCATAGAGATAGAACTTGAAACTGCTTTATTGTGTCAAGTTTCAAAGAGCTAGCACAAACCGTGTTTGATTTAGAGTACAAAATACATGTATCCCTATAGGAGAAAACACAGTGAAACCTCAAAATGAAACCGGTTACTGCCAACGAACGGTTTAACCTAGAAGAACGAAATTTGGCGAGCCAAGTGGGATTGGTGTACTGATCATTACCTGAAAGTTTCATCAAGATTGGGTGAAAAAGTGTTTGCTGAGATTTCAGGAAACTCGTAGTTTTTTGAAAGTTTGGCAGGCCCTTTCCATGAAAGTGATTCTCGCCAGTTTCTGCTTAGGGCTACATCAACAGCAAACAAACCATAGAGATAGAACTTGAAACTGCTTTATTGTGTCAAGTTTCAAAGAGCTAGCACAAACCGTGTTTGATTTAGAGTTCCAAATACATGTATCCCTATAGGAGGAAACAGAGTGAAACCTCAAAATGAAAACGTTTACTGCAAACGAAAGGTTTAACCTAGAAGAACGAAATTTGGCGATCCAAGTGGGATTGGTGTAGTGATCATTACCTGAAAGTTTCATCAAGATTGGGTGAAAAAGTGTTTGCTGAGATTTCAGGAAACTCATAGTTTTTTGGAAGTTTTGCAGGCCCTTTCCATGAAAGTGATTCTCGCCAGTTTCTGCTTAGGGCTACATCAACAGCAAACAAACCATAGAGATAGAACTTGAAACTGCTTTATTGTGTCAAGTTTGAAAGAGCTAGCACAAACCGAGTTTGATTTAGAGTTCCAAATACATGTATCCCTATAGGAGAAAACAGAGTGAAACCTCAAAATGAAACCGGTTACTGCCAACGAACGGTTTAACCTAGAAGAACGAAATTTGGCGAGCCAAGTGGGATTGGTGTACTGATCATTACCTGAAAGTATCATCAAGATTGGGTGAAAAAGTGTTTGCTGAGATTTCAGGCAACTCGTAGTTTTTTGGAAGCTTGGCAGGCCCTTTCCATGAAAGTGATTCTCGCCAGTCTCTGCTTAGGGCTACATCAACAGCAAACAAACCATAGAGATAGAACTTGAAACTGCTTTATTGTGTCAAGTTTCAAAGAGCTAGCACAAACCGTGTTTGATTTAGACTTCCAAATACATGTATCCCTATAGGAGAAAACACAGTGAAACCTCAAAATAAAACCGGTTACTGAAAACGAAAGGTTTAACCTAGAAGAACGAAATTCCGCGAGCCAAGTGGGATTGGTGTACTGATCATTACCTGAAAGTTTCATCAAGATTGGGTGAAAAAGTGTTTGCTGGGATTTCAGGCAACTCGTAGTTTTTTGGAAGCTTGGCAGGCCCTTTCCATGAAAGTGATTCTCGCCAGTCTCTGCTTAGGGCTACATCAACAGCAAACAGACCATAGAGATAGAAGTTAAAACTGCTTTATTGTGTCAAGTTTCAAAGAGCTAGCACAAACCGTGTTTGATTTAGACTTCCAAATACATGTATCCCTATAGGAGAAAACACAGTGAAACCTCAAAATGAAACCGGTTACTGCCAACGAACGGTTTAACCTAGAAGAACGAAATTTGGCGAGCCAAGTGGGATTGGTGTACTGATCATTACCTGAAAGTTTCATCAAGATTGGGTGAAAAAGTGTTTGCTGAGATTTCAGGAAACTCGTAGTTTTTTGGAAGTTTGGCAGGCCCTTTCCATGAAAGTGATTCTCGCCAGTTTCTGCTTAGGGCTACATCAACAGCAAACAAACCATAGAGATAGAACTTGAAACTGCTTTATTGTGTCAAGTTTCAAAGAGCTAGCACAAACCGTGTTTGATTTAGAGTTCCAAATACATGTATCCCTATAGGAGGAAACAGAGTGAAACCTCAAAATGAAAACGTTTACTGCAAACGAAAGGTTGAACCTAGAAGAACGAAATTTGGCGATCCAAGTGGGATTGGTGTAGTGATCATTACCTGAAAGTTTCATCAAGATTGGGTGAAAAAGTGTTTGCTGAGATTTCAGGAAACTCATAGTTTTTTGGAAGTTTTGCAGGCCCTTTCCATGAAAGTGATTCTCGCCAGTTTCTGCTTAGGGCTACATCAACAGCAAACAAACCATAGAGATAGAACTTGAAACTGCTTTATTGTGTCAAGTTTGAAAGAGCTAGCACAAACCGTGTTTGATTTAGAGTTCCAAATACATGTATCCCTATAGGAGAAAACAGAGTGAAACCTCAAAATGAAACCGGTTACTGCCAACGAACGGTTTAACCTAGAAGAACGAAATTTGGCGAGGCAAGTGGGATTGGTGTACTGATCATTACCTGAAAGTATCATCAAGATTGGGTGAAAAAGTGTTTGCTGAGATTTCAGGCAACTCGTAGTTTTTTGGAAGCTTGGCAGGCCCTTTCCATGAAAGTGATTCTCGCCAGTCTCTGCTTAGGGCTACATCAACAGCAAACAAAGCATAGAGATAGAACTTGAAACTGCTTTATTGTGTCAAGTTTCAAAGAGCTAGCACAAACCGTGTTTGATTTAGACTTCCAAATACATGTATCCCTATAGGAGAAAACACAGTGAAACCTCAAAATAAAACCGGTTACTGAAAACGAAAGGTTTAACCTAGAAGAACGAAATTCCGCGAGCCAAGTGGGATTGGTGTACTGATCATTACCTGAAAGTTTCATCAAGATTGGGTGAAAAAGTGTTTGCTGGGATTTCAGGCAACTCGTAGTTTTTTGGAAGCTTGGCAGGCCCTTTCCATGAAAGTGATTCTCTCCAGTGTCTGCTTAGGGCTACATCAACAGCAAACAGACCATAGAGATAGAAGTTGAAACTGCTTTATTGTGTCAAGTTTCAAAGAGCTAGCACAAACCGTGTTTGATTTAGAGTTCCAAATACATGTATCCCTATAGGAGAAAACAGAGTGAAACCTCAAAATGAAACCGGTTACTGCCAACGAACGGTTTAACCTAGAAGAACGAAATTTGCTTGGCCAAGTGTGATTGGTGTACTGATCATTACCTGAAAGTTTCATCAAGATTGGGTGAAAAAGTGTTTGCTGAGATTTCAGGCAACTCGTAGTTTTTTGGAAGCTTGGCAGGCCCTTTCCATGAAAGTGATTCTCGCCAGTCTCTGCTTAGGGCTACATCAACAGCAAACAAACCATAGAGATAGAACTTGAAACTGCTTTATTGTGTCAAGTTTCAAAGAGCTAGCACAAACCGTGTTTGATTTAGAGTTCCAAATACATGTATCCCTATAGGAGAAAACAGAGTGAAACCTCAAAATGAAACCGGTTACTGCCCACAAACGGTTTAACCTAGAAGAACGAAATTCGGCGAGCCAAGTGGGATTGGTGTACTGATCATTAACTGAAAGTTTCATCAAGATTGGGTGAAAAAGTGTGTGCTGAGATTTCAGGCAACTCTTAGTTTTTTGGAAGCTTGGCAGGCCCTTTCCATGAAAGTGATTCTCGCCAGTCTCTGCTTGGGGCTACATCAACAGCAAACAAACCATAGAGATAGAACTTGAAACTGCTTTATTGTGTCAAGTTTGAAAGAGCTAGCACAAACCGTGTTTGATTTAGACTTCCAAATACATGTATCCCTATAGGAGAAATCATAGTGAAACCTCAAAATAAAACTGGTTACTGAAAACGAAAGGTTTAACCTAGAAGAACGAAATTCCGCGAGCCAAGTGGGATTGGTGTACTGATCATTACCTGAAAGTTTCATCAAGATTGGGTGAAAAAGTGTTTGCTGAGATTTCAGGCAACTCGTAGTTTTTTGGAAGCTTGGCAGGCCCTTTCCATGAAAGTGATTCTCGCCAGTCTCTGCTTAGGGCTACATCAACAGCAAACAAACCATAGAGATAGAACTTGAAACTGCTTTATTGTGTCAAGTTTCAAAGAGCTAGTACAAACCGTGTTTGATTTAGAGTTCCAAATACATGTATCCCTATAGGAGAAAACAGAGTGAAACCTCAAAATGAAACCGGTTACTGCCAACGAACGGTTTAACCTAGAAGAACGAAATTTGGCGAGCCAAGTGGGATTGTTGTACTGATCATTACCTGAAAGTTTCATCAAGATTGGGTGAAAAAGTGTTTGCTGAGATTTCAGGCAACTCGTAGTTTTTTGGAAGCTTGGCAGGCCCTTTCAATGAAAGTGATTCTCGCAAGTTTCTGTTTAGGGCTACATCAACAGCAAACAAACCATAGAGATAGAACTTGAAACTGCTTTATTGTGTCAAGTTTCAAAGAGCTAGCACAAACCGTGTTTGATTTAGAGTTCCAAATACATGTATCCCTATAGGAGAAAACAGAGTGAAACCTCAAAATGAAACCGGTTACTGCCAACGAACGGTTTAACCTAGAACAATGAAATTTGGCGAGCCAAGTGGGATTCGTGTACTGATCATTACCTGAAAGTATCATCAAGATTGGGTGAAAAAGTGTTTGCTGAGATTTCAGGCAACTCGTAGTTTTTTGGAAGCTTGGCAGGCCCTTTCCATGAAAGTGATTCTCGACAGTCTCTGCTTAGGGCTACATCAACAGCAAACAAACCATAGAGATAGAACTTGAAACTGCTTTATTGTGTCACGTTTCAAAGAGCTAGCATAAACCGTGTTTGATTTAGAGTTCCAAATACATGTATCCCTATAGGAGAAAACAGAGTGAAACCTCAAAATGAAAACGGTTAGTGCAAATGAACGGTTTAACCTAGAAGAACGAAATTTGCTTGGCCAAGTGGGATTGGTGTACTGATCATTACCTGAAAGTTTCATCAAGATTGGGTGAAAAAGTGTTTGCTGAGATTTCAGGCAACTCGTAGTTTTTTGGAAGCTTGGCAGGCCCTTTCCATGAAAGTGATTCTCACCAGTCTCTGCTTGGGGCTACATCAACAGCAAAAAAACCATAGAGATAGAACTTGAAACTGCTTTATTGTGTCAAGTTTCAAAGAGCTAGCACAAACCGTGTTTGATTTAGAGTTCCAAATACATGTATCCCTATAGGAGAAAACAGAGTGAAACCTCAAAATGAAACCGGTTACTGCCAACGAACGGTTTAACCTAGAAGAACGAAATTTGGCGAGCCAAGTGGGATTGGTGTACTGATCATTACCTGAAAGTTTCATCAAGATTGGGTGAAAAAGTGTTTGCTGAGATTTCAGGCAACTCATAGTTTTTTGGAGGTTTGGCAGGCCCTTTCCATGAAAGTGATTCTCGCCAGTCTCTACTTAGGGCTACATCAACAGCAAACAAACCATAGAGATAGAACTTGAAACTGCTTTATTGTGTCAAGTTTCAAAGATCTAGCACAAACCTTGTTTGATTTAGAGTACAAAATACATGTATCCCTATAGGAGAAAACAGAGTGAAACCTCAAAATGAAACCGGTTACTGCCAACGAACGGTTTAACCTAGAACAACGAAATTTGGCGAGCCAAGGGGGATTCGTGTACTGATCATTACCTGAAAGTATCATCAAGATTGGGTGAAAAAGTGTTTGCTGAGATTTCAGGCAACTCGTAGTTTTTTGGAAGCTTGGCAGGCCCTTTCCATGAAAGTGATTCTCGACAGTCTCTGCTTAGGGCTACATCAACAGCAAACAAACCATAGAGATAGAACTTGAAACTGCTTTATTGTGTCAAGTTTCAAAGAGCTAGCACAAACCGTGTTTGATTTAGAGTACAAAATACATGTATCCCTATAGGAGAAAACACAGTGAAACCTCAAAATGAAACCGGTTACTGCCAACGAACGGTTTAACCTAGAAGAACGAAATTTCGCGAGCCAAGTGGGATTGGTGTACTGATCATTACCTGAAAGTTTCATCAAGATTGGGTGAAAAAGTGTTTGCTGAGATTTCAGGAAACTCGTAGTTTTTTGGAAGTTTGGCAGGCCCTTTCCATGAAAGTGATTCTCGCCAGTTTCTGCTTAGGGCTACATCAACAGCAAACAAACCATAGAGATAGAACTTGAAACTGCTTTATTGTGTCAAGTTTCAAAGAGCTAGCACAAACCGTGTTTGATTTAGAGTTCCAAATACATGTATCCCTATAGGAGGAAACAGAGTGAAACCTCAAAATGAAAACGTTTACTGCAAACGAAAGGTTTAACCTAGAAGAACGAAATTTGGCGATCCAACTGGGATTGGTGTAGTGATCATTACCTGAAAGTTTCATCAAGATTGGGTGAAAAAGTGTTTGCTGAGATTTCAGGAAACTCATAGTTTTTTGGAAGTTTTGCAGGCCCTTTCCATGAAAGTGATTCTCGCCAGTTTCTGCTTAGGGCTACATCAACAGCAAACAAACCATAGAGATAGAACTTGAAACTGCTTTATTGTGTCAAGTTTGAAAGAGCTAGCACAAACCGAGTTTGATTTAGAGTTCCAAATACATGTATCCCTATAGGAGAAAACAGAGTGAAACCTCAAAATGAAACCGGTTACTGCCAAGGAACGGTTTAACCTAGAAGAACGAAATTTGGCGAGCCAAGTGGGATTGGTGTACTGATCATTACCTGAAAGTATCATCAAGATTGGGTGAAAAAGTGTTTGCTGAGATTTCAGGCAACTCGTAGTTTTTTAGAAGCTTGGCAGGCCCTTTCCATGAAAGTGATTCTCGCCAGTCTCTGCTTAGGGCTACATCAACAGCAAACAAACCATAGAGATAGAACTTGAAACTGCTTTATTGTGTCAAGTTTCAAAGAGCTAGCACAAACCGTGTTTGATTTAGACTTCCAAATACATGTATCCCTATAGGAGAAAACACAGTGAAACCTCAAAATAAAACCGGTTACTGAAAACGAAAGGTTTAACCTAGAAGAACGAAATTCCGCGAGCCAAGTGGGATTGGTGTACTGATCATTACCTGAAAGTTTCATCAAGATTGGGTGAAAAAGTGTTTGCTGGGATTTCAGGCAACTCGTAGTTTTTTGGAAGCTTGGCAGGCCCTTTCCATGAAAGTGATTCTCGCCAGTCTCTGCTTAGGGCTACATCAACAGCAAACAAACCATAGAGATAGAACGTGAAACTGCTTTATTGTGTCAAGTTTCAAAGAGCTAGCACAAACCGTGTTTGATTTAGAGTTCCAAATACATGTATCCCTATAGGAGAAAACAGAGTGAAACCTCAAAATGAAACCGGTTACTGCCAACGAACGGTTTAACCTAGAACAATGAAATTTGGCGAGCCAAGTGGGATTCGTGTACTGATCATTACCTGAAAGTATCATCAAGATTGGGTGAAAAAGTGTTTGCTGAGATTTCAGGCAACTCGTAGTTTTTTGGAAGCTTGGCAGGCCCTTTCCATGAAAGTGATTCTCGCCAGTCTCTGCTTAGGGCTACATCAACAGCAAACAAAGCATAGAGATAGAACTTGAAACTGCTTCATTGTGTCAAGTTTCAAAGAGCTAGCATAAACCGTGTTTGATTTAGAGTTCCAAATACATGTATCCCTATAGGAGAAAACAGAGTGAAACCTCAAAATGAAAACGGTTAGTGCAAATGAACGGTTTAACCTAGAAGAACGAAATTTGCTTGGCCAAGTGGGATTGGTGTACTGATCATTACCTGAAAGTTTCATCAAGATTGGGTGAAAAAGTGTTTGCTGAGATTTCAGGCAACTCGTAGTTTTTTGGAAGCTTGGCAGGCCCTTTCCATGAAAGTGATTCTCACCAGTCTCTGCTTGGGGCTACATCAACAGCAAAAAAACCATAGAGATAGAACTTGAAACTGCTTTATTGTGTCAAGTTTCAAAGAGCTAGCACAAACCGTGTTTGATTTAGAGTTCCAAATACATGTATCCCTATAGGAGAAAACAGAGTGAAACCTCAAAATGAAACCGGTTACTGCCAACGAACGGTTTAACCTAGAAGAACGAAATTTGGCGAGCCAAGTGGGATTGGTGTACTGATCATTACCTGAAAGTTTCATCAAGATTGGGTGAAAAAGTGTTTGCTGAGATTTCAGGCAACTCATAGTTTTTTGGAGGTTTGGCAGGCCCTTTCCATGAAAGTGATTCTCGCCAGTCTCTACTTAGGGCTACATCAACAGCAAACAAACCATAGAGATAGAACTTGAAACTGCTTTATTGTGTCAAGTTTCAAAGATCTAGCACAAACCTTGTTTGATTTAGAGTACAAAATACATGTATCCCTATAGGAGAAAACAGAGTGAAACCTCAAAATGAAACCGGTTACTGCCAACGAACGGTTTAACCTAGAACAACGAAATTTGGCGAGCCAAGGGGGATTCGTGTACTGATCATTACCTGAAAGTATCATCAAGATTGGGTGAAAAAGTGTTTGCTGAGATTTCAGGCAACTCGTAGTTTTTTGGAAGCTTGGCAGGCCCTTTCCATGAAAGTGATTCTCGACAGTCTCTGCTTAGGGCTACATCAACAGCAAACAAACCATAGAGATAGAACTTGAAACTGCTTTATTGTGTCAAGTTTCAAAGAGCTAGCACAAACCGTGTTTGATTTAGAGTACAAAATACATGTATCCCTATAGGAGAAAACACAGTGAAACCTCAAAATGAAACCGGTTACTGCCAACGAACGGTTTAACCTAGAAGAACGAAATTTGGCGAGCCAAGTGGGATTGGTGTACTGATCATTACCTGAAAGTTTCATCAAGATTGGGTGAAAAAGTGTTTGCTGAGATTTCAGGAAACTCGTAGTTTTTTGGAAGTTTGGCAGGCCCTTTCCATGAAAGTGATTCTCGCCAGTTTCTGCTTAGGGCTACATCAACAGCAAACAAACCATAGAGATAGAACTTGAAACTGCTTTATTGTGTCAAGTTTCAAAGAGCTAGCACAAACCGTGTTTGATTTAGAGTTCCAAATACATGTATCCCTATAGGAGGAAACAGAGTGAAACCTCAAAATGAAAACGTTTACTGCAAACGAAAGGTTTAACCTAGAAGAACGAAATTTGGCGATCCAACTGGGATTGGTGTAGTGATCATTACCTGAAAGTTTCATCAAGATTGGGTGAAAAAGTGTTTGCTGAGATTTCAGGAAACTCATAGTTTTTTGGAAGTTTTGCAGGCCCTTTCCATGAAAGTGATTCTCGCCAGTTTCTGCTTAGGGCTACATCAACAGCAAACAAACCATAGAGATAGAACTTGAAACTGCTTTATTGTGTCAAGTTTGAAAGAGCTAGCACAAACCGTGTTTGATTTAGAGTTCCAAATACATGTATCCCTATAGGAGAAAACAGAGTGAAACCTCAAAATGAAACCGGTTACTGCCAACGAACGGTTTAACCTAGAAGAACGAAATTTGGCGAGCCAAGTGGGATTGGTGTACTGATCATTACCTGAAAGTATCATCAAGATTGGGTGAAAAAGTGTTTGCTGAGATTTCAGGCAACTCGTAGTTTTTTAGAAGCTTGGCAGGCCCTTTCCATGAAAGTGATTCTCGCCAGTCTCTGCTTAGGGCTACATCAACAGCAAACAAACCATAGAGATAGAACTTGAAACTGCTTTATTGTGTCAAGTTTCAAAGAGCTAGCACAAACCGTGTTTGATTTAGAGTTCCAAATACATGTATCCCTATAGGAGAAAACAGAGTGAAACCTCAAAATGAAACCGGTTACTGCCAACGAACGGTTTAACCTAGAAGAACGAAATTTGGCGAGCCAAGTGGGATTGGTGTACTGATCATTACCTGAAAGTTTCATCAAGATTGGGTGAAAAAGTGTTTGCTGAGATTTCAGGCAACTCATAGTTTTTTGGAGGTTTGGCAGGCCCTTTCCATGAAAGTGATTCTCGCCAGTCTCTACTTAGGGCTACATCAACAGCAAACAAACCATAGAGATAGAACTTGAAACTGCTTTATTGTGTCAAGTTTCAAAGATCTAGCACAAACCTTGTTTGATTTAGAGTACAAAATACATGTATCCCTATAGGAGAAAACAGAGTGAAACCTCAAAATGAAACCGGTTACTGCCAACGAACGGTTTAACCTAGAACAACGAAATTTGGCGAGCCAAGGGGGATTCCTGTACTGATCATTACCTGAAAGTATCATCAAGATTGGGTGAAAAAGTGTTTGCTGAGATTTCAGGCAACTCGTAGTTTTTTGGAAGCTTGGCAGGCCCTTTCCATGAAAGTGATTCTCGACAGTCTCTGCTTAGGGCTACATCAACAGCAAACAAACCATAGAGATAGAACTTGAAACTGCTTTATTGTGTCAAGTTTCAAAGAGCTAGCACAAACCGTGTTTGATTTAGAGTACAAAATACATGTATCCCTATAGGAGAAAACACAGTGAAACCTCAAAATGAAACCGGTTACTGCCAACGAACGGTTTAACCTAGAAGAACGAAATTTGGCGAGCCAAGTGGGATTGGTGTACTGATCATTACCTGAAAGTTTCATCAAGATTGGGTGAAAAAGTGTTTGCTGAGATTTCAGGAAACTCGTAGTTTTTTGGAAGTTTGGCAGGCCCTTTCCATGAAAGTGATTCTCGCCAGTTTCTGCTTAGGGCTACATCAACAGCAAACAAACCATAGAGATAGAACTTGAAACTGCTTTATTGTGTCAAGTTTCAAAGAGCTAGCACAAACCGTGTTTGATTTAGAGTTCCAAATACATGTATCCCTATAGGAGGAAACAGAGTGAAACCTCAAAATGAAAACGTTTACTGCAAACGAAAGGTTTAACCTAGAAGAACGAAATTTGGCGATCCAACTGGGATTGGTGTAGTGATCATTACCTGAAAGTTTCATCAAGATTGGGTGAAAAAGTGTTTGCTGAGATTTCAGGAAACTCATAGTTTTTTGGAAGTTTTGCAGGCCCTTTCCATGAAAGTGATTCTCGCCAGTTTCTGCTTAGGGCTACATCAACAGCAAACAAACCATAGAGATAGAACTTGAAACTGCTTTATTGTGTCAAGTTTGAAAGAGCTAGCACAAACCGAGTTTGATTTAGAGTTCCAAATACATGTATCCCTATAGGAGAAAACAGAGTGAAACCTCAAAATGAAACCGGTTACTGCCAACGAACGGTTTAACCTAGAAGAACGAAATTTGGCGAGCCAAGTGGGATTGGTGTACTGATCATTACCTGAAAGTATCATCAAGATTGGGTGAAAAAGTGTTTGCTGAGATTTCAGGCAACTCGTAGTTTTTTAGAAGCTTGGCAGGCCCTTTCCATGAAAGTGATTCTCGCCAGTCTCTGCTTAGGGCTACATCAACAGCAAACAAACCATAGAGATAGAACTTGAAACTGCTTTATTGTGTCAAGTTTCAAAGAGCTAGCACAAACCGTGTTTGATTTAGACTTCCAAATACATGTATCCCTATAGGAGAAAACACAGTGAAACCTCAAAATAAAACCGGTTACTGAAAACGAAAGGTTTAACCTAGAAGAACGAAATTCCGCGAGCCAAGTGGGATTGGTGTACTGATCATTACCTGAAAGTTTCATCAAGATTGGGTGAAAAAGTGTTTGCTGGGATTTCAGGCAACTCGTAGTTTTTTGGAAGCTTGGCAGGCCCTTTCCATGAAAGTGATTCTCGCCAGTCTCTGCTTAGGGCTACATCAACAGCAAACAAACCATAGAGATAGAACGTGAAACTGCTTTATTGTGTCAAGTTTCAAAGAGCTAGCACAAACCGTGTTTGATTTAGAGTTCCAAATACATGTATCCCTATAGGAGAAAACAGAGTGAAACCTCAAAATGAAACCGGTTACTGCCCACAAACGGTTTAACCTAGAAGAACGAAATTCGGCGAGCCAAGTGGGATTGGTGTACTGATCATTAACTGAAAGTTTCATCAATATTGGGTGAAAAAGTGTGTGCTGAGATTTCAGGCAACTCTTAGTTTTTTGGAAGCTTGGCAGGCCCTTTCCATGAAAGTGATTCTCGCCAGTCTCTGCTTGGGGCTACATCAACAGCAAACAAACCATAGAGATAGAACTTGAAACTGCTTTATTGTGTCAAGTTTCAAAGAGCTAGCACAAACCGTGTTTGATTTAGAGTTCCAAATACATGTATCCCTATAGGAGAAAACAGAGTGAAACCTCAAAATGAAACCGGTTACTGCCAACGAACGGTTTAACCTAGAAGAACGAAATTTGGCGAGCCAAGTGGGATTGGTGTACTGATCATTACCTGAAAGTTTCATCAAGATTGGGTGAAAAAGTGTTTGCTGAGATTTCAGGCAACTCATAGTTTTTTGGAGGCTTGGCAGGCTCTTTATATGAGTGATTCTCGCCAGTCTCTGCTTAGGGCTACATCAACAGCAAACAAACCATAGAGATAGAACTTGAAACTGCTTTATTGTGTCAAGTTTCAAAGAGCTAGCACAAACCGTGTTTGATTTAGAGTTCCAAATACGTGTATCCCTATAGGAGAAAACAGAGTGAAACCTCAAAATGAAACCGGTTACTGCCAACGAACGGTTTAACCTAGAACAACGAAATTTGGCGAGCCAAGTGGGATTGGTGTACTGATCATTACCTGAAAGTTTCATCAAGATTGGGTGAAAAACTGTGTGCTGAGATTTCAGGCAACTCGTAGTTTTTTGGAAGCTTGGCAGGCCCTTTCCATGAAAGTGATTCTCGCCAGTCTCTGCTTAGGGCTACATCAACAGCAAACAAAACATAGAGATAGAACTTGAAACTGCTTTATTGTGTCAAGTTTCAAAGAGCTAGCACAAACCGTGTTTGATTTAGAGTTCCAAATACATGTATCCCTATAGGAGAAAACAGAGTGAAACCTCAAAATGAAACCGGTTACTGCCAACGAACGGTTTAACCTAGAAGAACGAAATTTGGCGAGCCAAGTGGGATTGGTGTACTGATCATTACCTGAAAGTTTCATCAAGATTGGGTGAAAAAGTGTTTGCTGAGATTTCAGGCAACTCATAGTTTTTTGGAGGCTTGGCAGGCCCTTTCAATGAAAGTGATTCTCGCCAGTCTCTGCTTAGGGCTACATCAACAGCAAACAAACCATAGAGATAGAACTTGAAACTGCTTTATTGTGTCAAGTTTCAAAGAGCTAGCACAAACCGTGTTTGATTTAGAGGTCCAAATACATGTATCCCTATAGGAGAAAACAGAGTGAAACCTCAAAATGAAACCAGTTACTGCCAACGAACGGTTTAACCTAGAACAACGAAATTTGGCAAGCCAAGATGGATTCGTGTACTGATCATTACCTGAAAGTATCATCAAGATTGGGTGAAAAAGTGTTTGCTGAGATTTCAGGCAACTCGTAGTTTTTGGAAGCTTGGCAGGCCCTTTCCATGAAAGTGATTCTCGCCAGTCTCTGCTTAGGGCTACATCAACAGCAAACAAACCATAGAGATAGAACTTGAAACTGCTTTATTGTGTCAAGTTTCAAAGAGCTAGCACAAACCGTGTTTGATTTAGAGTACAAAATACATGTATCCCTATAGGAGAAAACACAGTGAAACCTCAAAATGAAACCGGTTACTGCCAACGAACGGTTTAACCTAGAAGAACGAAATTTGGCGAGCCAAGTGGGATTGGTGTACCGATCATTACCTGAAAGTTTCATCAAGATTGGGTGAAAAAGTGTTTGCTGAGATTTCAGGAAACTCGTAGTTTTTTGGAAGCTTGGCAGGCCCTTTCCATGAAAGTGATTCTCGCCAGTTTCTGCTTAGGGCTACATCAACAGCAAACAAACCATATAGATAGAACTTGAAACTGCTTTATTGTGTCAAGTTTCAAAGAGCTAGCACAAACCGTGTTTGATTTAGAGTACCAAATACATGTATCCCTATAGGAGAAAACAGAGTGAAACCTCAAAATGAAACCGGTTACTGCCAACGAACGGTTTAACCTAGAAGAACGAAATTTGGCAAGCCAAGTGGGATTGGTGTACTGATCATTACCTGAAAGTTTCATCAAGATTGGGTGAAAAAGTGTTGGCTGAGACTTCAGGCAACTCGAAGTTTTTTGGAAGTTTGGCAGGCCCTTTCCATGAAAGTATTCTCGCCAGTCTCTGATTAGGGCTACATCAACAGCAAACAAACCATAGAGATAGAACTTGAAACTGCTTTATTGTGTCAAGTTTCAAAGAGCTAGCATAAACCGTGTTTGATTTAGAGTTCCAAATACATGTATCCCTATAGGAGAAAACAGAGTGAAACCTCAAAATGAAAACGGTTACTGCAAACGAATGGTTTAACCTAGAAGAACGAAATTTGGCGAGCCAAGTGGGATTGGTGTACTGATCATTACCTGAAAGTTTCAAGATTGGGTAAAAAAGTGTTTGCTGAGATTTCAGGCAACTCGTAGTTTTTTGGAAGCTTGGCAGGCCCTTTCCATGAAAGTGATTTTCGCCAGTCTCTGCTTAGGGCTACATCAACAGCAAACAAACCATAGAGATAGAACTTGAAACTGCTTTATTGTGTCAAGTTTCAAAGAGCTAGCACAAACCGTGTTTGATTTAGAGTTCCAAATACATGTATCCCTATAGGAGAAAACAGAGTGAAACCTCAAAATGAAACCGGTAACTGTCAACGAACGGTTTAACCTAGAAGAACGAAATTTGGCGAGCCAAGTGGGATTGGTGTACTGATCATTACCTGAAAGTTTCATCAAGATTGGGTGAAAAGTGTTTGATGAGATTTCAGGCAACTCGTAGTTTTTTGGAAGCTTGGCAGGCCCTTTCCATGAAAGTGATTCTCGCCAGTCTCTGTTTAGGGCTACATCAACAGCAAACAAACCATAGAGATAGAACTTGAAACTGCTTTATTGTGTCAAGTTTCAAAGAGCTAGCACAAACCGTGTTTGATTTAGAGTTCCAAATACATGTATTCCTATAGGAGAAAACAGAGTGAAACCTCAAAATGAAACCGCTTACTGCCAACGAACGGTTTAACCTAGAAGAAAGAAATTTGGCGAGCCAAGTGGGATTGGTGTACTGATCATTACCTGAAAGTTTCATCAAGATTGGGTGAAAAAGTGTTTGCTGAGATTTCAGGCAACTCGAAGTTTTTTGGAAGCTTGGCATTCCCTTTCCATGAAAGTGATTCTCGCCAGTCTCTGCTTAGGGCTACATCAACAGCAAACAAACCATAGAGATAGAACTTGAAACTGCTTTATTGTGTCAAGTTTCAAAGAGCTAGCACAAACCGTGTTTGATTTAGAGTACAAAATACATGTATCCCTATAGGAGAAAACAGAGTGAAACCTCAAAATGAAACCGGTTACTGCCAACGAACGGTTTAACCTAGAAGAACGAAATTTGGCGAGCCAAGTGGGATTGGTGTACCGATCATTACCTGAAAGTTTCATCAAGATTGGGTGAAAAAGTGTTTGCTGAGATTTCAGGAAACTCGTAGTTTTTTGGAAGTTTGGCAGGCCCTTTCCATGAAAGTGATTCTCGCCAGTTTCTGCTTAGGGCTACATCAACAGCAAACAAACCATATAGATAGAACTTGAAACTGCTTTATTGTGTCAAGTTTCAAAGAGCTAGCACAAACCGTGTTTGATTTAGAGTTCCAAATACATGTATCCCTATAGGAGAAAACAGAGTGAAACCTCAAAATGAAACCGGTTACTGCCAACGAACGGTTTAACCTAGAAGAACGAAATTTGGCAAGCCAAGTGGGATTGGTGTAGTGATCATTACCTGAAAGTTTCATCAAGATTGTGTGAAAAAGTGTTGGCTGAGATTTCAGGCAACTCGAAGTTTTTTGGAAGTTTGGCAGGCCCTTTCCATGAAAGTATTCTCGCCAGTCTCTGATTAGGGCTACATCAACAGCAAACAAACCATAGAGATAGAACTTGAAACTGCTTTATTGTGTCAAGTTTCAAAGAGCTAGCATAAACCGTGTTTGATTTAGAGTTCCAAATACATGTATCCCTATAGGAGAAAACAGAGTGAAACCTCAAAATGAAAACGGTTACTGCAAATGAACGGTTTAACCTAGAAGAACGAAATTTGGCGAGCCAAGTGGGATTGGTGTACTGATCATTACCTGAAAGTTTCATCAAGATTGGGTAAAAAAGTGTTTGCTGTGATTTCAGGCAACTCGTAGTTTTTTGGAAGCTTGGCAGGCCCTTTCCATGAAAGTGATTCTCACCAGTCTCTGTTTAGGGCTACATCAACAGCAAACAAACCATAGAGATAGAACTTGAAACTGCTTTATTGTGTCAAGTTTCAAAGAGCTAGCACAAACCGTGTTTGATTTAGAGTTCCAAATACATGTATTCCTATAGGAGAAAACAGAGTGAAACCTCAAAATGAAACCGCTTACTGCCAACGAACGGTTTAACCTAGAAGAACGAAATTTGGCGAGCCAAGTGGGATTGGTGTACTGATCATTACCTGAAAGTTTCATCAAGATTGGGTGAAAAAGTGTTTGCTGAGATTTCAGGCAACTCGTAGTTTTTTGGAAGCTTGGCAGGCCCTTTCCATGAAAGTGATTCTCGCCAGTCTCTGTTTGGGGCTACATCAACAGCAAACAAACCATGGAGATAGAACTTGAAACTGCTTTATTGTGTCAAGTTTCAAAGAGCTAGCACAAACCGTGTTTGATTTAGAGTTCCAAATACATGTATCCCTATAGGAGAAAACAGAGTGAAATCTCAAAATGAAACCGGTTACTGCCAACGAACGGTTTAACCTAGAAGAACGAAATTTGGCGAGCCAAGTGGGATTGGTGTACTGATCATTACCTGAAAGTTTCATCAAGATTGGGTGAAAAAGTGTTTGCTGAGATTTCAGGCAACTCGAAGTTTTTTGGAAGCTTGGCAGGCCCTTTCCATGAAAGTGATTCTCGCCAGTCTCTGCTTAGGGCTACATCAACAGCAAACAAACCATAGAGATAGAACTTGAAACTGCTTTATTGTGTCAAGTTTCAAAGAGCTAGCATAAACCGTGTTTGATTTAAAGTTCCAAATACATGTATCCCTATAGGAGAAAACAGAGTGAAACCTCAAAATGAAAACGGTTAGTGCAAATGAACGGTTTAACCTAGAAGAATGAAATTTGCTTGGCCAAGTGAGATTGGTGTACTGATCATTACCTGAAAGTTTCATCAAGATTGGGTGAAAAAGTGTGTGCTGAGATTTCAGGCAACTCGTAGGTTTTTGGAAGCTTGGCAGGCCCTTTCCATGAAAGTGATTCTCGCCAGTCTCTGCTTAGGGCTACATCAACAGCAAACAAACCATAGAGATAGAATTTGAAACTGCTTTATTGTGTCAAGTTTCAAAGAGCTAGCACAAACCGTGTTTGATTTAGACTTCCAAATACATGTATCCCTATAGGAGAAAACAGAGTGAAACCTCAAAATGAAACCGGTTACTGCCCACAATCGGTTTAACCTAGAAGAACGAAATTCGGCGAGCCAAGTGGGATTGGTGTACTGATCATTAACTGAAAGTTTCATCAAGATTGGGTGAAAAAGTGTGTGCTGAGATTTCAGGCAACTCTTAGTTTTTTGGAAGCTTGGAAGGCCCTTTCCATGAAAGTGATTCTCGCCAGTCTCTGCTTGGGGTTACATCAACAGCAATAAAACCATAGAGATAGAACTTGAAACTGCTTTATTGTGTCAAGTTTCAAAGAGCTAGCACAAACCGTGTTTGATTTAGAGTTCCAAATACATGTATCCCTATAGGAGAAAACAGAGTGAAACCTCAAAATGAAACCGGTTACTGCCAACGAACGGTTTAACCTAAAAGAACGAAATTTGGCGAGCCAAGTGGGATTGGTGTACTGATCATTACCTGAAAGTTTCATCAAGATTGGGTGAAAAAGTGTTTGCTGAGATTTCAGGCAACTCATAGTTTTTTGGAGACTTGGCAGGCCCTTTATATGAAAGTGATTCTCGCCAGTCTCTGCTTAGGGCTACATCAACAGCAAACAAACCATAGAGATAGAACTTGAAACTGCTTTATTGTGTCAAGTTTCAAAGAGCTAGCACAAACCGTGTTTGATTTAGAGTTCCAAATACATGTATCCCTATAGGAGAAAACAGAGTGAAACCTCAAAATGAAACCGGTTACTGCCAACGAACGGTTTAACCTAGAACAACGAAATTTGGCGAGCCAAGATGGATTCGTGTACTGATCATTACCTGAAAGTATCATCAAGATTGGGTGAAAAAGTGTTTGCTGAGATTTCAGGCAACTCGTAGTTTTTGGAAGCTTGGCAGGCCCTTTCCATGAAAGTGATTCTCACCAGTCTCTGCTTAGGGCTACATCAACAGCAAACAAACCATAGAGATAGAACTTGAAACTGCTTTATTGTGTCAAGTTTCAAAGAGCTAGCACAAACCGTGTTTGATTTAGAGTACAAAATACATGTATCCCTATAGGAGAAAACACAGTGAAACCTCAAAATGAAACCGGTTACTGCCAACGAACGGTTTAACCTAGAAGAACGAAATTTGGCGAGCCAAGTGGGATTGGTGTACCGACCATTACCTGAAAGTTTCATCAAGATTGGGTGAAAAAGTGTTTGCTGAGATTTCAGGAAACTCGTAGTTTTTTGGAAGTTTGGCAGGAACTTTCCATGAAAGTGATTCTCGCCAGTTTCTGCTTAGGGCTACATCAACAGCAAACAAACCATAGAGATAGAACTTGAAACTGCTTTATTGTGTCAAGTTTCAAAGAGCTAGCACAAACCGTGTTTGATTTAGAGTTCCAAATACATGTATCCCTATAGGAGGAAACAGAGTGAAACCTCAAAATGAAAACGTTTACTGCAAACGAAAGGTTTAACCTAGAAGAACGAAATTTGGCGATCCAACTGGGATTGGTGTAGTGATCATTAACTGAAAGTTTCATCAAGATTGGGTGAAAAAGTGTTTGCTGAGATTTCAGGAAACTCATAGTTTTTTGGAAGTTTTGCAGGCCCTTTCCATGAAAGTGATTCTCGCCAGTTTCTGCTTAGGGCTACATCAACAGCAAACAAACCATAGAGATAGAACTTGAAACTGCTTTATTGTGTCAAGTTTGAAAGAGCTAGCACAAACCGAGTTTGATTTAGAGTTCCAAATACATGTATCCCTATAGGAGAAAACAGAGTGAAACCTCAAAATGAAACCGGTTACTGCCAACGAACGGTTTAACCTAGAAGAACGAAATTTGGCGAGCCAAGTGGGATTGGTGTACTGATCATTACCTGAAAGTATCATCAAGATTGGGTGAAAAAGTGTTTGCTGAGATTTCAGGCAACTCGTAGTTTTTTAGAAGCTTGGCAGGCCCTTTCCATGAAAGTGATTCTCGCCAGTCTCTGCTTAGGGCTACATCAACAGCAAACAAACCATAGAGATAGAACTTGAAACTGCTTTATTGTGTCAAGTTTCAAAGAGCTAGCACAAACCGTGTTTGATTTAGACTTCCAAATACATGTATCCCTATAGGAGAAAACACAGTGAAACCTCAAAATAAAACCGGTTACTGAAAACGAAAGGTTTAACCTAGAAGAACGAAATTCCGCGAGCCAAGTGGGATTGGTGTACTGATCATTACCTGAAAGTTTCATCAAGATTGGGTGAAAAAGTGTTTGCTGGGATTTCAGGCAACTCGTAGTTTTTTGGAAGCTTGGCAGGCCCTTTCCATGAAAGTGATTCTCGCCAGTCTCTGCTTAGGGCTACATCAACAGCAAACAAACCATAGAGATAGAACGTGAAACTGCTTTATTGTGTCAAGTTTCAAAGAGCTAGCACAAACCGTGTTTGATTTAGAGTTCCAAATACATGTATCCCTATAGGAGAAAACAGAGTGAAACCTCAAAATGAAACCGGTTACTGCCAACGAACGGTTTAACCTAGAACAATGAAATTTGGCGAGCCAAGTGGGATTCGTGTACTGATCATTACCTGAAAGTATCATCAAGATTGGGTGAAAAAGTGTTTGCTGAGATTTCAGGCAACTCGTAGTTTTTTGGAAGCTTGGCAGGCCCTTTAAATGAAAGTGATTCTCGCCAGTCTCTGCTTAGGGCTACATCAACAGCAAACAAACCATAGAGATAGAACTTGAAACTGCTTTATTGTGTCAAGTTTCAAAGAGCTAGCATAAACCGTGTTTGATTTAGAGTTCCAAATACATGTATCCCTATAGGAGAAAACAGAGTGAAACCTCAAAATGAAAACGGTTAGTGCAAATGAACGGTTTAACCTAGAAGAACGAAATTTGCTTGGCCAAGTGGGATTGGTGTACTGATCATTACCTGAAAGTTTCATCAAGATTGGGTGAAAAAGTGTTTGCTGAGATTTCAGGCAACTCGTAGTTTTTTGGAAGCTTGGCAGGCCCTTTCCATGAAAGTGATTCTCACCTGTCTCTGCTTGGGGCTACATCAACAGCAAAAAAACCATAGAGATAGAACTTGAAACTGCTTTATTGTGTCAAGTTTCAAAGAGCTAGCACAAACCGTGTTTGATTTAGAGTTCCAAATACATGTATCCCTATAGGAGAAAACAGAGTGAAACCTCAAAATGAAACCGGTTACTGCCAACGAACGGTTTAACCTAGAAGAACGAAATTTGGCGAGCCAAGTGGGATTGGTGTACTGATCATTACCTGAAAGTTTCATCAAGATTGGGTGAAAAAGTGTTTGCTGAGATTTCAGGCAACTCATAGTTTTTTGGAGGTTTGGCAGGCCCTTTCCATGAAAGTGATTCTCGCCAGTCTCTACTTAGGGCTACATCAACAGCAAACAAACCATAGAGATAGAACTTGAAACTGCTTTATTGTGTCAAGTTTCAAAGATCTAGCACAAACCTTGTTTGATTTAGAGTACAAAATACATGTATCCCTATAGGAGAAAACAGAGTGAAACCTCAAAATGAAACCGGTTACTGCCAACGAACGGTTTAACCTAGAACAACGAAATTTGGCGAGCCAAGGGGGATTCATGTACTGATCATTACCTGAAAGTATCATCAAGATTGGGTGAAAAAGTGTTTGCTGAGATTTCAGGCAACTCGTAGTTTTTTGGAAGCTTGGCAGGCATTTTCCATGAAAGTGATTCTCGCCAGTCTCTGCTTAGGGCTACATCAACAGCAAACAAACCATAGAGATAGAACTTGAAACTGCTTTATTGTGTCAAGTTTCAAAGAGCTAGCACAAACCGTGTTTGATTTAGAGTACAAAATACCTGTATCCCTATAGGAGAAAACACAGTGAAACCTCAAAATGAAACCGGTTACTGCCAACGAACGGTTTAACCTAGAAGAACGAAATTTGGCGAGCCAAGTGGGATTGGTGTACTGATCATTACCTGAAAGTTTCATCAAGATTGGGTGAAAAAGTGTTTGCTGAGATTTCAGGAAACTCGTAGTTTTTTGGAAGTTTGGCAGGCCCTTTCCATGAAAGTGATTCTCGCCAGTTTCTGCTTAGGGCTACATCAACAGCAAACAAACCATAGAGATAGAACTTGAAACTGCTTTATTGTGTCAAGTTTCAAAGAGCTAGCACAAACCGTGTTTGATTTAGAGTTCCAAATATATGTATCCCTATAGGAGGAAACAGAGTGAAACCTCAAAATGAAAACGTTTACTGCAAACGAAAGGTTTAACCTAGAAGAACGAAATTTGGCGATCCAACTGGGATTGGTGTAGTGATCATTACCTGAAAGTTTCATCAAGATTGGGTGAAAAAGTGTTTGCTGAGATTTCAGGAAACTCATAGTTTTTTGGAAGTTTTGCAGGCCCTTTCCATGAAAGTGATTCTCGCCAGTTTCTGCTTAGGGCTACATCAACAGCAAACAAACCATAGAGATAGAACTTGAAACTGCTTTATTGTGTCAAGTTTGAAAGAGCTAGCACAAACCGAGTTTGATTTAGAGTTCCAAATACATGTATCCCTATAGGAGAAAACAGAGTGAAACCTCAAAATGAAACCGGTTACTGCCAACGAACGGTTTAACCTAGAAGAACGAAATTTGGCGAGCCAAGTGGGATTGGTGTACTGATCATTACCTGAAAGTATCATCAAGATTGGGTGAAAAAGTGTTTGCTGAGATTTCAGGCAACTCGTAGTTTTTTAGAAGCTTGGCAGGCCCTTTCCATGAAAGTGATTCTCGCCAGTCTCTGCTTAGGGCTACATCAACAGCAAACAAACCATAGAGATAGAACTTGAAACTGCTTTATTGTGTCAAGTTTCAAAGAGCTAGCACAAACCGTGTTTGATTTAGACTTCCAAATACATGTATCCCTATAGGAGAAAACACAGTGAAACCTCAAAATAAAACCGGTTACTGAAAACGAAAGGTTTAACCTAGAAGAACGAAATTCCGCGAGCCAAGTGGGATTGGTGTACTGATCATTACCTGAAAGTTTCATCAAGATTGGGTGAAAAAGTGTTTGCTGGGATTTCAGGCAACTCGTAGTTTTTTGGAAGCTTGGCAGGCCCTTTCCATGAAAGTGATTCTCGCCAGTCTCTGCTTAGGGCTACATCAACAGCAAACAAACCATAGAGATAGAACGTGAAACTGCTTTATTGTGTCAAGTTTCAAAGAGCTAGCATAAACCGTGTTTGATTTAGAGTTCCAAATACATGTATCCCTATAGGAGAAAACAGAGTGAAACCTCAAAATGAAAACGGTTAGTGCAAACGAACGGTTTAACCTAGAAGAACGAAATTTGGCGAGCCAAGTGGGATTGGTGTACTGATCATTACCTGAAAGTTTCATCAAGATTGGGTGAAAAAGTGTTTGCTGAGATTTCAGGCAACTCATAGTTTTTTGGAAGCTTGGCAGGCCCTTTCCATGAAAGTGATTCTCGCCAGTCTCTGCTTAGGGCTACATCAACAGCAAACAAACCATAGAGATAGAACTTGAAACTGCTTTATTGTGTCAAGTTTCAAAGAGCTAGCATAAACCGTGTTTGATTTAAAGTTCCAAATACATGTATCCCTATAGGAGAAAACAGAGTGAAACCTCAAAATGAAAACGGTTAGTGCAAACGAACGGTTTAACCTAGAAGAACGAAATTTGCTTGGCCAAGTGGGATTGGTGTACTGATCATTACCTGAAAGTTTCATCAAGATTGGGTGAAAAAGTGTGTGCTGAGATTTCAGGCAACTCGTAGTTTTTTGGAAGCTTGGCAGGCCCTTTCCATGAAAGTGATTCTCGCCAGTCTCTGCTTAGGGCTACATCAACAGCAAACAAACCATAGAGATAGAACTTGAAACTGCTTTATTGTGTCAAGTTTCAAAGAGCTAGCACAAACCGTGTTTGATTTAGAGTTCCAAATACATGTATCCCTATAGGAGAAAACAGAGTGAAACCTCAAAATGAAACCGGTTACTGCCCACAAACGGTTTAACCTAGAAGAACGAAATTCGGCGAGCCAAGTGGGATTGGTGTACTGATCATTAACTGAAAGTTTCATCAATATTGGGTGAAAAAGTGTGTGCTGAGATTTCAGGCAACTCTTAGTTTTTTGGAAGCTTGGCAGGCCCTTTCCATGAAAGTGATTCTCGCCAGTCTCTGCTTGGGGCTACATCAACAGCAAACAAACCATATAGATAGAACTTGAAACTGCTTTATTGTGTCAAGTTTCAAAGAGCTAGCACAAACCGTGTTTGATTTAGAGTTCCAAATACATGTATCCCAATAGGAGAAAACAGACTGAAACCTCAAAATGAAACCGGTTACTGCCAACGACGGTTTAACCTAGAAGAACGAAATTTGGCGAGCCAAGTGGGATTGGTGTACTGATCATTACCTGAAAGTTTCATCAAGATTGGGTGAAAAAGTGTTTGCTGAGATTTCAGGCAACTCATAGTTTTTTGGAGGCTTGGCAGGCTCTTTATATGAAAGTGATTCTCGCCAGTCTCTGCTTAGGGCTACATCAACAGCAAACAAACCATAGAGATAGAACTTGAAACTGCTTTATTGTGTCAAGTTTCAAAGAGCTAGCACAAACCGTGTTTGATTTAGAGTTCCAAATACGTGTATCCCTATAGGAGAAAACAGAGTGAAACCTCAAAATGAAACCGGTTACTGCCAACGAACGTTTAACCTAGAACAACGAAATTTGGCGAGCCAAGTGGGATTGGTGTACTGATCATTACCTGAAAGTTTCATCAAGATTGGGTGAAAACTGTGTGCTGAGATTTCAGGCAACTCGTAGTTTTTTGGAAGCTTGGCAGCCCTTTCCATGAAAGTGATTCTCGCCAGTCTCTGCTTAGGGCTACATCAACAGCAAACAAACCATAGAGATAGAACTTGAAACTGCTTTATTGTGTCAAGTTTCAAAGAGCTAGCACAAACCGTGTTTGATATTGAGTTCCAAATACATGTATCCCTATAGGAGAAAACAGAGTGAAACCTCAAAATGAAACCGGTTACTGCCAACGAACGGTTTAACCTAGAAGAACGAAATTTGGCGAGCCAAGTGGGATTGTGTACTGATCATTACCTGAAAGTTTCATCAAGATTGGGTGAAAAAGTGTTTGCTGAGATTTCAGGCAACTCATAGTTTTTTGGAGGCTTGGCAGGCCCTTTCAATGAAAGTGATTCTCGCCAGTCTCTGCTTAGGGCTACATCAACAGCAAACAAACCATAGAGATAGAACTTGAAACTGCTTTATTGTGTCAAGTTTTCAAAGAGCTAGCACAAACCGTGTTTGATTTAGAGGTCCAAATACATGTATCCCTATAGGAGAAAACAGAGT